>NC_083763.1:9651028-9693528 GCF_963514075.1 Conger conger | reverse complement strand
AAAGCTGCAGAATTCCCGGCTAGTTAAAACCACAGGGCTGATCTGCTAAAATAAGGCGGGCCTCTGTTATTTGGACACAGATCACAGGTCTAATTGAAAATCCAGCTTTAAGACATTCCTGGAAAGTTGCTATGTCTCCTGCCAGCACCCCTGCCCTGTTTAAATTAGCTGTCTTTTACCCTTCAGTCCAGGAAACCAGCTCTGCTTCACTCCAGACACACACACACACACACACAGAGGCACACACACACAATGCACACACAGGCACAGAGACACACATACACACACATACACACACAGACACAGAGGCACATACACACACGCTTTCTCTCTTTCTCACACACACACACACACACATACACACACAATCACACACTTAGACTCTCCATCTCTTTTTCTCTGACACATAAATGCACACACATAGACTCTCTCTCTATCTCTCTCTCTCTCACACACACACATGCATAGACTCTCTCTCTCTTTCTCACACACATGCACACACACAGTCTCTCTCTCACATACACGCATAGATTCTCTCTCTAACACACAAACACACACACATGCATGGACTCTCTCTCTCTTTCTCTCTCACACACAAACACATGCATAGACTCTCTATCTCACACACACACACACACACACACACACACGCATAGACTCTCTCTCACACACACACACACACACGCATAGACTCTCTCTCTCTCACACACACACACACACACACACATAGACTCTCTCTCTCTCTCACACACACACACACACACTCCGGGGGGTCGGACCCCCAAGCCCCAGCCCCCCCTCCACGCGCCCAAAGTTTCAGCCGAGCGCGAAACGTGAAAACAAACAGGGAGACCCGGCCGTTTCGGGAGGGAGGGGCTGAGCTCCGGGACACGGTGTCACACAATGCGGGACGTCTGCGGCACCTCAGCGCAGAACGCCCTCACCGGGCCTCAACGCGCAACATTGATTAACATGGATTGAGAAACGCTTTTCAAACCTTTTCGCACTTCAGACGGCGTCTAGAAAAGATCAATGTGAAGCGGGCGATCAAAGGAAGGAACACATCTACACAAGTTAGACTTTTATACGGGCTCGAGCAGTCGATGAGATACAAGACTTATTTTTCCGCGATCCTGATGCCAGAATGCACCAGGTTAACAGGCACTAGGTGCCACATTTATCATGTAACGCACAGCGGACAATACGATAAAGGTGTAATATCAGCACGGTTAAAATACGTCCGAGATCGCTGCGGAAGTGAAATAAAATCACCCTTTCAATGAACGCCAGCACTGAAATGGGGACAGAGATTATGAAACAGAAAGATTGAGTCTATTTATGACAGCGCTAAATTAGCTCCCAATTACAGATGAGAAAAAAAAACAAAAAAAACAGAACACTTTCTTTTTAGTATTTTAGGCTGTGGGACAACACTTTTTTTTTTACCCCGGTGCTGTTAATTTAGCAGGCTGTTTCCAGGGAGCCGGGCCGGGCTCAGGAATAGCAGGTGTCTCGGTGTCAGGCGAGACCTTCCTCGCAGACAGCTTGTTCATTTGCGGACACTCAGACTGCCGGCCGAGAACTAGACAATGGCTCCGACGCGATAGAAATTAGTGTCAGAGCGGACGCATGTGTGTGTGTGTGTGCGTGCGTCTACGTCTACGTGTGTGTGTGTGTGTGTGTCTGTGTCTGTCTGTCTGTGTGCACACATTAAATAAATGAGCTATGTGTATGTATTGTGTAAGTACACAGGCTCTGTGTATATATTAGCGGCGTGATTTGACCCTGGCAGGCTGAAGCTCTGTTTCGCGTCGTGCCGGGCGTGGGAAAAAGAGGACACCCCTATTCACAGCTGCTCTGACCGTTGCATTGAACCAATGGAGGCCCAGACCTGACCCCCCCATCTTTTTTTCTCCCTCGTTCCCATTCAGACAGCAGCCTGCTGCCTTTCAGAGACCCCCACCCCCCCCACTACCCCCCCCCCCCCCCTCATCCCCACACACTCCCCCCACCCCACCCCACCCCCCCTCCCGGCCTTCATAAATACACCTCACTATTCAGCATCTAGTTTGCATGGAAATGCCAGGGCCCGGTTCTGCCCGTATGCTCCAGCCGTTCTTCCAGCGACAGAAACCTCTCGTACGTACCCCGCCGCTAGACCTACACAAGTCCTACGACTCCATACCCTTCCCCCCAAAAAAAACCCCAAACGTATTCCCGCTACGCTTACACATTCGCCCCAATCTTCATCTGTCGGATTTCTGTCTCCTCGAATCTCAAAAAAAGAGGGAAAAAAACTCACCTCCCAACCCCACTGTAGATAGACTTTAATTTATATTAGCATACACCAATATTCCCCCACTGGACCCCCCCCCCCCCCCACACCCCCCTCCCGTGCCTCCCCCCTATTCACTGAATTCATTTAAAGAGATTTATTTCCTATCAAGCCATATAATGCGGGGCATAATTTAAATCAACTTATAAGAACAGCCGTGCAGAACGGTTTATGCATACAAATCTCTAAAGCTTGGGAAAATCTTGGCAAGTCACAGGCTTTCCAGCAGAATGCAAAGTTTGGCAGCTATGAATATTTGCACAAACCTGGGATTAGCCGCTTATTACAGAGCCACATATCAATCTCTTTCTAAATGTAATATTTCTTTGTGTTGAATATTTGTTTTGCAGATGTACGGTCGGTAATGTAACACAAAAATGAAACAATGGGGGGCTAGATGCGAACGTAAGTTCCCTAAATCCTCCAATTCAAAGCAAAGATTAACACCTGGATTTCAATAAATAAACTTTACAGGGGCACATATGAAACTACTCAAATCTTGTGCTGAATTGATTTTTTCCCCCCTAATTTTACAAAAACCAGCAACTATAACACTTGCACTGGAAGAAAACACGTATAAAGTTAAATAAGTACTAATTACATATGAAAGCATACAGACACAGCATTACCATTCCGCAAATTGGCTTATTGAGAAAGATTTTATTCACCGGGTCCCAAAACCGCAGTTTGGAGTGATGTGACGGCATCGTTTTATTTAAAAAATGATCCTTCCTGGGCTGAGATGCCCTCACGGACCTCTGTGTTTATTAACAGCGGTAGTGCAAACAGCCCTAATGTTTATTAGTGGAGGAATTGTGAAGACCCAGAGGGCACCAGGAGAACGGGGAAGGGGGGGGGAGGCAGGAGATGTGTGCTCAAGAACCAGAGAGGAGAGGAGCCCCCTCTCTTCAACCCAACAAGGCTTGAAGACGGAGAGCGAGTCGGTGGGGGGGTGGGGGGGGATCAGAGATACAGCAGAACAGATCTGAGGCTGCGGCTCTGTAAATGACCAGATTAGGCCCTCCATCCCCGGGCTTATCCATCAGCATAGGAAATGGCGTGGAACAAGACTACGCGCGCGGAGACGCCAAACCCCCCCCCCCCCCACCCGCTCGTACGCTGCCTTCCAACGCCGCAATCCGACGCTTAACAAACATCAGCGCGCGGCGCCGGCATTAAGGCGTAGGCCGGTCCGTGAACTCTCGTCCGTATTCTAATAGCTCGTGATTGAACAACGCGGCGCGATAGCTCTGTAATCAATCGACGAGGGACTAATTAACGCGGCGAAGCCGGCAGAAGCGTAGCGCCGCGTGTCTAAGGGCGATGCGGAGGAAGCGCCTGGCGGTCCGCGCAACGCGCCCGGCCGCCTCGCGTCCAGAAACAGCCCGAGATATCCGCCGGAACGAGCCTCCGCCGCGGCGTATGAATACATATTTACATGTTAATTGTTGCTTAAACGGGGACCTCTGCACCGCCGTTCGCGTCTCGCCCGCTTCCATCGATCCGTCCGCTCCGCAGATCTGTTATCGACTGGCCGTATGAAACCAGCAGCTCTATTGACTCCACACAAGAGTGAAGCAGAGAGAGGTTTAAAGGTGCTGGAGGAGTATGGATGATAGCCACAGGGTCTAAAGCTCCTCTGATCTTCCGTTTCTGATTCTCCAATGCAATTCTTCCTTTGGGCAACGCTGGCAGAGCACCGGGCCCTGTGTCACTGACTGTTTCTTTCTCTTTTTTTTGGTTTTTAAAGAAAAGCCTGTCTTTTTTCACTCCTTGAAGGACTTCCATTCTGGAGTCTGGATTCACTTTCTTCCTCTTCTCCCTCTCCCTCTCTCTGTTTTCTCCTTTTTTCCTCTCCTGGAGCATACCCTGAGTCTAGCTCTTCGGGGCTGTTTATATGGTGTGTCTGGCAGGCTGGGCTTGTGTACAGTAAAATATCTCCTCTACTGCAGTGTTTCTTAAACTGTGGGCTGGGGCCTGAGTGAATGTGATGGGCCCCAGGAATGTAAGAACCCTCAAATTAAAGATGAAGGTCTGCGCTTTAACCACATCCAGCAAATGTGTCACTAATTTGGGTGACACATTTGAAATCAAATGAGAAATTCTATTTCTAATTTGTGTCCCTATATTAGAAAGTGTCTCTAGTTTTTGTCCTGATATAAAAACATTTGGTAATGCTTTAATTAACAGCCTGTTTATTACCTAGAACTTACTGTGTAAATACCAGGTACTAACTATTTTGATTTAAGAGGTACTATGAAATGGGCTGGAAAACATACTTGCGTAGAACTTACATATTGTACTTACTGACTTTGTTTCATAGCTCTTACCACTGAAATCAAACTAGTTACCTAATAATTACACAAGTAGCTGTGTACACTCACCCAGTAAATACTAGGTAATTAACAGGCAGTAAAATAAGGCGTTACAGTGATCTAGTCAGTAAGCAGAATGTTAAATGCCGCCTGATTTAATTCTTCTTCTTTTCCCCCACACGGTATGATAAGCAATCAGACCACAGCACTTGAACTGAACAGACAGACGGGTCCTATATGGCCTGAACTCAATACCGAAAGCCTTCTTCTCTGTACAATCATGCAAACCTCTCCATTTGACCACTTCCACTCAGTGCATCAACCGCTGGCTAATGTTTAAAAACCACAAATTGACACTTGCCCTACTGCAAGCCTCCACAGGCATCTGGAGAAAAATGAACATTAACGCTGAACCATTTTGCAGTTTTATATAAAATGGTCAATCCCGTGTTTTTGTATGATTTATATGGCCCACCATTAATCAATGATGCCCCATATAAATGATAAAAAGCTCTTATTGTTTAAAAAACTTTAACTATAAAGTTTTTTAACCTCATTGATTAATGAGGCCTTGTATATGTTTCCACCAACAAAATGAGGTCAGTGTTAAAACAGCACAAAATAAAAATTTTATATAATAATTTAAAAAAGACATAGCATTTTGCCCAAGAGATGAGAACTTTGGAAGCAGATAGTAGAAGCTGTTACATGCTGAAAGAAGCACACTTTTCCCAACCGGCCGCACAATATCAACAAGTATCAAGAGAACTTGTCTAAAGCAGGGAAGGACACCAGCGGAGCCTCCATCTTAAAGAAGAAGCTGGCATTGAACTCTGACTTGAGACTGAGCTTGTGGGAGGAGGGGGGGAGGAGGAGAAGGGCTGGGAGCCGGTCAGGGAGGGGGGGCTTTAGCAGGGGGGAGAGGGGTTAGGGGGTGGAAGCAGTGGGGGAAAGACTAAGCCACCCTTGCTGCCTTTTCCACATGAGCACACCTTACACCCCAACCCTTCCAGGGTCTCCCCAGGATGCTGAAGGGATAAGCAGGGTGAGGACAAAGGGATCGGGGACGGATCACACAGACGGCCAGCCCACACCTCATCTGCCCAAACCGAGGATCCTGACAAACTGGATCAGACGATTTAAAGGGAGAAGAGAGTGTGAGAGTGTGAGAGACAGCGGAGAGAGGAAAGTGTGTGAGAGAGTGTGAGAGTGTGTGAGAGGAAGAGAGAGGAAAGAGTGAGAGAGTGTGAGAGACAGCGGAGAGAGA
This sequence comes from Conger conger, assembly GCF_963514075.1. Classification (NCBI taxonomy): domain Eukaryota; kingdom Metazoa; phylum Chordata; class Actinopteri; order Anguilliformes; family Congridae; genus Conger; species Conger conger. The sequence continues at coordinate 9,687,611 of NC_083763.1, read as the reverse complement.
AAAGAGTGTGAGAGTGTGTGAGAGGAAGAGAGAGGAAAGAGTGAGAGAGTGTGAGAGAGGAAGGGAGAGCAGCGGGGAAGGAGAGGAAATGTAAACACTTCCTACGGAGCGAGTTTGACTGTAACATCCAGCGTTCATACTGCACATATCCATGAAGGTGTAGGAAATTCAAGTTTTGTTGTAAGTGGGTTTGCTCGCCCCTTTTTTTTGTTGGTTTCTTTCCGAGGTAAAATGGCAATAAAGTGTTTATTATAGGGACTTTTTTTGGAGTAAACTTTCATTAGCTGTATGTATTAATCAAGAGAGATACAACAATAGCACAGAGCCAATAAATTTGGATTACCAATAACCCTGTAAGCTCCTTGTGGAATGAGCTCCAAAGAAACAGAATTCTTGGATTATTTACAATAAAATAGCTTCAACTACAAATGACAGCACAAGTAATACATATTAAATAAGCTTACATACCAGGAAATAGGTCTTAACTAAATCCTTATTTAATATCTTCTTACCATGATCTTTTCTTAGTTAAGGAGAAAACAAATTATAGTTAAGATTGAATATGGGCCATTCCTAAATCTCTACACAGTGAGGCTCAGTAACTCAGTAAAGGTTAGTACAGCGGCCATACTGTCCTCCAATGACATATACAATTATAACGATTACTTTTTTCTACCAAGAATAACAATCAGGATATTCAGAACAAAGGAAAGTTCAATGATGATAAGAGGCTTTTTAGCCCATCAAGATTAATTATTTTGCCCGCAGTCTAGAGTGCATCAAACAGAGTGAAGAGAATAAAGACATCCTTAGACTGAATTATAGTACGTAATAGCCCTGAAAATGCTGTACATTAAAGCTAATCATATCATAAGCAATGGCGAATAGTGAGTGAAAAAAGGACCCGTCTATTTGATCTGCAGTCACTCTGCAGGCTTTTTAATCACGTGGTCTCGTATTGTTTGATTAAACATTGTTTGATTAAACATGATACATTTTATAACCACATTTTGAAAAAAAATACTGTCCAGCTATGAGATAGCATCGTTCACAATAAGATATTCGGCGTTTGTACGGCCGATTTCCCAACAGATCAGTTCGTGCAGTCTGACCACAGAGGGCAAATATCATATAGACCCTAATGTGAATCATGCACCACACGGTTAACACGGGTATGTTAGAAGATGCAGCAACAGCCTCGCACGTGATACCAAATTCCCTGGCAGATCTTCACATTAAGATATATCTCCAGTTGTCTTTTCTGTTATCCAAAATCACAGTGTATTGCAAAGTTTTATCCGAAATCAATAACTTGTGTATTGCAAAGTTTTATCCAAAATCATTAACTTGTGTATTGCAAAGTTTTATCCAAAATCTTTCACTTGCTGTGCTACAAAATTGACCCTCCCTCTTCACATCCAACAGGACCCCCCAAACTGGAGCACCGCCAGGGATTGTGGGTAAGAAGTTCCCACATTGGGCCCCACCGGCCCAGGCCCACCCCCCATCCCTGCACAATAAGAGCATGATTTTCTGAGGCCCCCTGTCAGTCAGAGCCCTTGGAATCATCATACCCCCCCTCCCCACCCCCACCCCCCGGCCCCCCATACAGCATCACTGCCCCCAAAGTCTCAGCAAGGGGTGCATGAAGACCTAAGCAAACACCAGCCAAAGAGTAACTATGGAACGATACTGATGACTTCACTCTCTCTGATCCATCTTCAGAGTCAGATATCGATTCTGGAGGACGACCTCCTTGTTTTGAGCGAATGCCGGTGAGGCCCTACGGGTTCCGAGGCCGGACTCCAGCCAGCTCCATACTAAGAGTCAAAGTTGTTCGGCAGCCTGAATCTGCAGCCGTTTTCTCAGGTCTTCACCCGGTACGCGGCCGTGGTTTCGTAACGAAAGGCCTGGATTCAATCAACATATTTCTATACAACATATTTCTAACATATATAATTACCGAATCATAATCACTGCATTCAGTTAGCAGATGCTTTTATCCAGACAGACTGATGATGTAAAAGAACATAAGTGTGTCTGCAGGGCTGCCAGGCTGTTATATCTGCAGTGGGGGACCTTGAAAGACCGAGATCAACACTCCAAATAAAAGCCAAATAAACTCGCCAAATAAAAGCAAGTTTTACTTTTTATCTTCAGCAACACAGACTGGCCAGTTGAGTATTCACCAAAATGAACTGGCTACACTACACTTGTGAAGAAAAACATACACTTATTTTTTTGGAAAAGATTTATTTTCAGTTAGAAGGGTTTGGATAGCATCGCCCATATGCCCTGAAATAACAACAGAAGAGGTGAATATTGGTGATGCTATCCACATATACCTCTTCTCCGAAAAAAACTATTTTTCCAAAGATCAAGCTACTCAGCTCAAAAGAATCAAATAACTAATAATTCTCATGGCTGCATCCACACCCTTGCTCACACCGATAGTCATTTGCATGTAAAAAGCAAAAAAGTTGATTGAATCCCAGCCAAAATCTCCGCTCTCATAAGCCCCGATAAGCAAAAACGACTAACAAGCCATGGCAAATATCCCGAAACTGACGTTAACTCATCGCAGCAGCGTTATGAACATGAATGAGAATATAAATGTGTTTTTAAACGCCGCGGTTGATATCAAACAGATTAATCTCCAGAAAAACAGTATCAGAAGATAACTCATATTCCAAATTCACCACCGCAGTGAAAAAAGTCAGGATGAGTGCAGGTCTGTGTTTTGGGTAAGTCCCTCAGTAAGGCCTATTCAGTGATAGCTGAAAAGTAACAGGCAGTCTGGTCTTTTCTTAGTAAAACACACTGGCATCATTGTCATGGACTCAAGGTTAAAACTTTATCTTTATCACCTTTATAGTGATTTACCAATGTACTGGCTCCAAATGGCAATCTCTGTCCATTTCATTTTAAAGTCGTTGTTTATTTAACAATATCATTAGCGTGAAGTGTGTGTAGCTGAGCAACTGAAAACAGGCAGCCTGGTCTTCTCTTAGTAAAACACTCACCCCACCACACTGGCATCATTGCAGTGGACTCAACGTTAAAACTAGTGGGCTGGGTTTTCCTTATTTACCTTTATAGTGATTTACCAATGTACAACAGGCAGAGAAGGTCTGCCCAGTGACAACTGCTGGCTCCTAATGGCATGAATCCGGTCCCACGAAATCTCAGTCTCTGTCCATTTTATTTTAAAGTTGTTGCTTAGTTTTACTTAGCAGATTTAACAATATCAATAGCATGAGTGTGTGTGCATGCTTGTGTGTGTGCCTGTGTGTGTGTGTGTGTGTGAGAGTGTGTGTCTACACATGTCAGTACCTCTATATTCCTATTCACTAGCACCTCTACTGTATATATAACTGAGAACAGTACAGAACGGTCCTCGGAAAAATCTGGATATAGCTGTTGTTGATTTTATCTATAATTGTGTCTGCAAATATGATCGGCTCATAACAACATGTAGTAAAATACAAATGTAAAAAAAAACCCAGGTTAAACATATGAGGTGTATAGACATGGTACACAAATTCCGAATAAAGTCTGAAATAGTGAAAAGTCAGGAATGAGATGTTTCTCTTCTCACCTGTGTGCCGCGGTCATCTCACTGGCACCAGGGGGACGGTGGTCCACCCTCGGCCAGCCTTCACATGGAGAGGGGTCCTCAGATGCCTCCAGCCTGTCCGGCCTCCTCAGCCCCCTGCAACGTTAAAGTCAGGGCCTGAGAACTGAAGGTGCTCTGCAGTAATACAGGCATGGGCGATCCGGCACAGCAACCAAAAATAAAACAGACAAATAAATACAAATAGAGTCTGCTACAGCGTAGGCACCTGGTTCATTCGGTCGAATAAACGATGACGAACACAGTGTGGGTCTCGCTACAACAAGAACATACACACGTAGGCACACATGCACATGCACTAGTTGTGTGTGTGTCTACCCATCTGTATGTAAACAGTCATACATGGATGGCATAGTTTGAGAAGGACGTACAAGCATACATTTTGCTACAAAATATATCCTCACAAAAACGCATAGCCTACAGACACATTCTTGTATTTACATTACTGCTCTACCAATTTATATATATTTACAGAAGTAATACAGGACTGAGCGCAACCTGACTTTATTAAGCAAAGTAAATACATTTTCTGTAGGCTTGGAACGGACGTGCGTTTACAGAAGAATTCTCTAATGAGTCTTTCCGGCAGGGTGGTAGCTATGCTTTATTATTGTGCATCTTTACTAATTCCTTTACCCATGACAACATAAAACGCTTACACTTATTTTTCTATTCTCGTACACTCCGTGGTGCAGTCATGTAACGCCTATTGTTTTTTTTTTGTTTTTTTTACGCGAGGGTTTGAAAGTGAAGTGTACTTGCGCAAGGGTACAGCAGTGGCGTCCCACCTGAATTCAAACGCACAGCCATAATGCATTGAGTCCATCAAGCTAACGATTCCTCTTGCCCTTGTGTACGGCAGGCGGGCTTATACAGAGGTGACACACACAAGCTGCTGGCTGCACTGTACCGAGCGCTCGGTCACATGACCACGGTGTAGGAAGTGGGCTTTGCTGCTCATGCTCCCTGTACAGAGGGGAGGAGGGGGCGCTCATAGCACAGCACCACTCAAATATACTCAAATAAGTCAATAGGGCGGTCTGAAAACCCTCCAGGTCCGAAGAGCCGAATAAAAATGGAGGAGTTGGCTGGGAGGATAAACCCTTAGAATTTCATTACACTAGCCTACTGTGAAGTACAGTATCTAATAACCACATAAAACTGGCTATTAGTGAATGCTCTGAACAATAAATAAACATCAATACATTAGTAACATTGGTCGTACTGCAAGTAGGTCAATTAGGTCATGATTATTATTATTATTGGTGTTAATAATACTACTAATAATACTAATGCTACTACTACTATTACCACTATAACAACAACAACAACAACAATAATAATAATAATAATAATAATAATCTAGTGTAAATGCAGGTAATACATTTTGATTTAATAAAGGCATATTTTGTCCACATGACGAATCAGGCTTCAATGTAAATAAGAAGCTAATGACAACGCCGGGCGCAACACTGGAATAATAAACATTAAACAAATGGTCTCTTGTTGTATATTGAAGAATGCGAAATGCAAATGCTTTTCTCAGAGCTTCTATAAACAACGTACCTCGCTTATTTAAAAATATATTCGTTGGGTTTCAATTGAAAATACACATTCTTGCCTGTTTGATCTCGCAGATATTTATACATGGCAACAAAAATGAAATATTCTTTCTGTAACAACAAATCATCCACGGTGTGCACAATCAATGAAATAAATACAGTATATAATAAGACTTGCTTCTAAAATAAACAATAAACACTATGTCCCATGTTAGGTAACTGCATGTGAGACGTACAAATCAAATATGTAATGTCAAAAGCAGCAGACATATCGAGCTATAAATGCCCCACTTAAAGCTGCTTATGGCGATAGATGCTCTGTGGGGAGAAGTGTGTGTGTTGTGTGTGCGTGTGCGTGTGTGTGTTGTGTGTGCATGTGCGTGTGTGTGTGTGTGAGACAGAGAGAGATGTTGGAGTCCATTGCCATGACAATATACATCCGTAAAAAATACCGAATAAATAAATGTCATGCACATAATGAGGGCCTATGATACATGTAATTCAAAACGTGATTGCGACTCACAAACTTTCAAAAGAATAATACAGCAGTGTCGATGAACTGTTTTAAATGTTTTGTAATATAATTGTTATATCAATACAATTTTAAATAAAACAAAACAAACCAAAGTCCCCTCTATTATCCAACACAATGCAAACTAGCCTACCAGTAACCAGCATAGCTTAGCAATGATTATTTTAGGCTACGCTTACAACTAAGCTAAAAGCTACAGCCAAGTTTAGCAACATGGCATTGGTATTGTATATGTCTGCATACTGCACAAATATTAATATCATATGTTCCATCAATACAAATGATAAAATATGACAGGAGAGTGGCAAACTGTTTACCGTTGCTGTTGAGATTTGCTGGAGTCCTTTCGTATTGAAATGTTGCTCTTTGTGATTGCAATTATTTGTGCATTAAAAAAGTATCCGTTCACAATGCCAAGTACACTAATGTAATGACTAGAGCTAACTCGTATTTCGTATAATGGTTTTATAGAGTATGGGAGGGCGTTTTTGAACTGTAAAGAAATTAAATGATCAAAGGATAAAACTCTAAGCGTGTGTGTTTGTGTGTGTGTGTTACCGTTACCGTTGTGAACTGATATGTCGACACACATATGCTAAGGTATGAGATGACACACATTAAGCCGCATTGGTTGATCATTTTACGAGGATATATTTCATACAAATAGAAAATAGGCCTACTCGAATGTAGAGTGTGATGACTCCAACAGAATTCCTCAATAAATGACAGGCCTACAGTCGCCCGCTGCACTTTCAAAAACAGTGGAAACGTTTTGATTTGCAGGCATTTCGGTGATTTAATTTGACTGCATTGTTACTCTCCAAATGTATCATTATGTTCCGAAAAAACATCATAATTCAAAATAGTCCTTAGATCGTGACATTGCGCCTCAAAAATATGGACTTTTTGACCAAAATATACTCTAAACAGACAATATAATTGTTTTTTTACACTATATAAATTTTTTCATTAGGTTGTAACCACGTACAGTAGGCCTGTAGCTACACTATACAGTAACAACCATGGACGAATTGTTCAGTCTCTTTGTTCTTAGTGCGCCTATTCTTCCTTTGAGGGCCTGCTGGCTGGTGGCAATACTGAAAGATCGTCCTGTAAGTTGCTTTCAGAGCCAGTGCATTATACATTAAATCACACTTTTTCAGCCGCCGCCATAATGTAAACCGCGCGCGGTGAGAGCCCGCATATCAGACTCTCGGTCTTTTTTTATTTCATTGCATGGGTCACGGGCTGTTGCTAAGCTACCAAATTCAGACTTCACAAGTTCAGCCTAAATTAATAGACATTCGCTTTACCAAGTATAACATAACGCATACCCAGGACATGCATGTTATGTATTGTAATTTAGACCACTGGAGGTCAAAATAAATGCAATAATAATAATAATAATAATAATAATAATAATAATAATAATAATAGCTAATAATAAAAACAACACTTGCGATTTACACATTATACAGTTCAAAACCATTACTCTTCACATGAATAGAGCTCATAATGGTAAATGCCAGTAGCTTTTCATACAGATTATAATTATAGTTTTTTTAAAAACACAATAGCTTAAACCTATTCAAATTTTATATGTGCAAATAGGAAAGGGGACAGGGCTAACCTGTCAACACACTGGACAGACCCATCCAGACACCCCTGCCATAATAGCACTGATATCAACACACAAACATGAAACCATTGTGTTTACTGCCACCCCATAATGTAAACAAGGTCAATAAGGGTGTTTCCTCTCGTTGTAAAGAGAGTAAATATCAACAGCAGCACTATATTTCTCACAAGTACTGTACACAATCCATGTTTGCACATATACACTCGGTGAGCATTTTATTAGGTAGACCTGTACACCAGCTTGTTAATGCAAATATTTAATCAGCAACTAAACTAAATGCATAAAAGCATGCAGCCATGGTCAAGAGGTTCGGCTTTTTTTCAGGCCAAATGTCAGAATGGGGAAGAAATGTGATTTAAGTGACATTGACCATGGAATGATTATTGGTGCCAGACAGGGTGGTTTGAATATCTCAGAAACCGCCCATCTCCTGGGGTTGTAATGCACAACAGTCTCCAGTTTGCAGAGAACGGTGCGAAAAACAAAAAGAAAATCCAGTGAACAGTTCTGCAAGCAAAAACGTGTTGTTAATGAGATAGGTCAGAGTAGCAGGGCCAGACTGGTCAAAGCAGACAGTAACGCAAATAACCACGCATTACAACAGTGGTATACAGAAGAGCATCTCTGAACACACAACACGTCAAACCTTTACGTAGATAGGCTACAGCAACAGAAGACCAATAAGTCAAAAAAAGAATAAAAATAAAAACCTAATAAAGTGCTCAAGTGAGTGTATATGTCGATGTATGTGTGTGCGCACCGCGTGTGTGCTATACATCTATACATACACACAAACATACGTGCATACATGTACTTGTTTCAATAAGATGCATAATGAACGTGTGTAAAATGGTTTATTGGGGGGGGGGGGAAAAACACGGACACAATGGTTTTGCCGCCGATGGCAGGTGCCGAGACCAGACTCTCCATCTGCTGGGGTCTTCGTGCCAGACCAGACATGTTAATGTGTGAGAGAGCCTCGTCGTGATTTCAATCTCAATAGACCTCCAGTCAGAACGCTCGCAATTCACAATCGTTCAGTTGTGTCCAGTATGCACTCTCCATTTTTTTTTTGTGTTGAACACCGGTGCTACAACGTAGAGCACGAGGCCACGACTGCGTTTTATAAATAAAGAGTTTCAGATGTAGAATAAGTCACAGATTTAACTTGGTTTGGTTTTTAGCCTGTTTCGCCACTGTATAACACTGCTCTGTTATAAGTAGTCAAGAGAGCCATCATATATTTGTTTTTCTATACATACCACTGTAGTTGGCATTCTAATGAATTATCAATAATAAATCGCCATTGCATACAAAAGATAAATAAGTCCCAAGGACCTAACTCAACCCCCTATCAAAGGACATTTAAAATCAGTTCCCTTTTCGCAGATCAGTTTAATACACGACAGTATTTGTCATGTCGAAGTTTTTAAGGAATGTCTCAAAAGCACTGAATCACTGTCACACTTTAAAGACATCCTATACACATTTATTCTTCTTTAATGAACTGATATGCGCTCACAATATTTATCTAGGTTTGTAATCCGTTATATACACTCACTGAGCACTTTATTAGGTAGACCTCAACACCAGCTTGTTAAAGCAAATATTTAATCAGCCAATCATGTGGCAGCAACTAAATAAATAATAGCATGCAGACATGGTGAAGAGGTTCAGCTGTTTTTCAGACCAAATGTCAGAATGGGGATCTCAGTGTGATCTCAGTGATTGTGGAATGATTGTTGGCACCAGAGAGGGTGGTTTGAATATCTCAAAAAGATTTTCATGCACAACAGTTCATGCACAACATCTTTAAACGCAGAACACGTCAAACCACTTAAGTAGGTAGGCTACAGCAGCAGAAGACCAATATGTCTAAGAAATCAGTCTAATAAATACCAAATAAAGTGCTCAATGGGTGCATATATTTTACAAATGGAGATAATAATAAAGATTCAGCAGAGGTCTGCTATATTATTAATTAACCTAGCCAGGAATGTACCCACAAGTATTTCTCAACAAATAACCAGGGATGAAAAATCACTGTTATAAAATAACAGTGCCACATGTCACAAAAGACAGATTGCATGTCTTGCATTTGAAACACCGCTAATTAAGCGCAGGTAATCGGTCACTGGTATATACACGGTCACGTCTGTGTGTGAACGTACCCAGGTCCCTGCCTTCGACCTATGTAATATCAACACAAAAGGACCCACGTCTGTACATATGCAGATCCCAGCCACAAAATGCAAAGCCCTTGAATGCTGCCTGGAGGTACAGTAGCAGCACCAGCTGGGCCTGGTCCCTCAGAACTGTGGTGATGCTCCACTCTGCTCCCTAACAGGGTGTCCCTCAATGCTGTGGTGATGCTCCACTCTGCTCTGTACCGCGGATTATGGACATTATCTCCGGGCCAAGGCAGCTTGGTAAAAATGCAACAGGGTGTAGCAAATCGCACCACAATGGAGTGGGTGTAGAGCAGGGGTGTCAAACACCAGTCCTGGAGGGCCGCAGTGTCTGCTGGTTTTTGGTGTTTCAGCAAGGGAAATGAATTTCAGTTGGCAAAAGAGTCCACACATCTTGTTCTCAAGGCCTTAGTCGGCTGCTGATGGAAAGGAAACCACAAATGCTAGCATACACTGTGTCCTTCCAGGACTGGAGTTTGACACCCCTGGTGTAGAGGACAACGTCCGTCCCCAGCACGTAGCCTTTGGCGTAAGGGGTCAGGAAGCCCCATGCTTGGGCTTAGCAGCCCGCCTTTAACTTTCGCTAGCCGGTTTTTGGCTAAAAGCAAGAGTGACATTTCTTCCGTTACCTTTACAGTGCAATGAGTCTGACAATGACAGAGAGCCAGTGTCGCTCCTCTTTTTTTCCCTCCTCTAGCTGGTCACAATTCACACAACGATCCCCCGTTCACAACGGATCTCAGCCAGAGCTAGACGGCGAGAACCGCCGGCGAGTGTCAATCATAAACTCCTGATGATATTTATTGTTATGGAGCCTCCCGTATTATTGGCATCTTTAGTCAGATAAACAGCAGCCGGTGACAGTAACCGGCCTGTAAACGCTACAGGAGAAGCACACATGGAGTACGAATGCAGTGTACAGCAAGATAATAAAAGGCACCTTAGGTTTATATTGGCATATAAAGGCCCCTTATTCCATCCCGTACATGCTGGGGCAACATAGTGATCATTCGGCGTGGCATCTTTTTCAATGTAAATATAACCTGAGTATACCTGCGTATAAACCCTACATCATTCTGTCACACTGTGACACAAGCAGTCTACCCCGTGTAGTTAAAAAGTCTGTCGTTGTGACTTGTCAATGAGTCAGCATGGCCCAAACCACAATGTAATTCAAAGGCGATAATGTGTAAATATGTATACGCGTACGATCCCCTGGTATGAGCAGAGAAAATCATGCTGAGCACACACCATTCACTGTCTCTGATGAGTAAAGTATTATCTGCATGGCTTAAGGGTCTTGTCTGGACCGTGTCATTTGTTATGGTCTGATCACCTTGTATAAATGACCGAGATCTAGTTGCTTTTGTTCTTTGGTGAACTTGGGAGGCAGAATGTGATTTCTTTTTGTTTGCTAAAATCCCAATGTCCTTTTCCCATTCCAAAATATCCAGAATGTCCTTTGATGCAGAACAAAAGTCAAAAACACAAAAAGTATTCCATAGTACGGGGTATGACGTGGAAAACCTTTTACACATCTGATCCAAACACAGCATAAAACCCAAATGAATTATAAAGCATATGTGCCACAATATTCTATAGGCTATGCAATATGGAATAAGAATAACCATAAAGACACACTGCGTACACACACACACACACATACACACACACAATATTGCTAGGATATTTTCCATATTGCATGTTACAGCATGTATAAGAACTACTGCTCGCCGCAGCACGTGACTCCCGACAACGGACCAATCAGTCGAAATGCTCAATTTAACCCTTTAAGCACGTCCCCAAAGCACATGCCAATAACACATTTACAATCAATTATATAACATGTAACTCTTCAGGATATGTGAATTCCTCTGTGTATAAGTCATTTCTCAAAACGCCATCGTATTGTTTTCATTAGGCCCCAGCATCGGGACCTCCAAATACTGCTACTAACAGTGTCGCGTATCCAGCTCTCGTTGTGAATGGTGTCTGCCTCCGGTTGAAACGGTGCAATTTTGACCCGCTTTTCACATATTTCTTTTGAAAGGCAGTCCGGGCCGCATATCCTTCTTTGACGCAGCACTTATTCCATTTATACGCTCTTGTCCACAGGAATCTCCACGTCGGCATTTTATGGTATTTTAAACGGACACAGTCTTCTCTCAGCTCCCAGCGTTCTCTCCCTCTTCCTCCGACTGCCCCCCTTCCCGATTCTCTGCACTCCATTGGCGGTTCCCGAAGTCTTCAGAATTAGTTTATACATTCGGTTCTCTAGCTTTATGATATCACATAAACTCATACAGCTAGATAACCAAAGAGAAAAACTAACCCACGTCTCTTAAAGGGACCGCTGCGCGTCAGATGCTGCTCCTGTTGTGGTCGTACGGAGCCATTACATTCGCTTATGTGCGGCTTCAGCTGAAACCCACACACACACTATAGTATCAGACTCGATTACAGGAGCTTGCTTGCTTGCTTGTGTGTGTGCGTGTGTGTGTACGTGTTCATTAATTAATTTATGAATGACACGTCTTTTAACCTTTACTGTATCATTAAATATATAATCTCATAGCGTGCTCGTTTTCAATCAGAGGGTGGCCACACTATTGTCAAAACGATTCGATTTTGCGCAAGTACTTGGAGATAACATTCTACTGTAATCAGTTGTTTTAATGCTGCTTCCCGAACCACGTCAAATTTCAAGTCTGATTCTACACTATAAGCCACAATGACTTCCTCCTACACGTGGAAAATACAATAAAACGATTTGCGATGCATTTAGTTTTGATACATTTAGTGTCCATTCAAGTTCAGCATATTTGTGTTCCAGTCTGTGTTTTCATACAGCATCAAACAATAACAATAAGGAGCCTTATGCATGGTGGCTGAGGCCTAGGCTATTCGTTTGCATAGTCTCAACCTCATCACCCAGTTCCAAATATGGTCACATAGTTCGCCCTCTGACACTTCATTCAAGTCCAAAATCATCTAATTCCGATTTCGGATGTGGCAAGATTATGAAGGCATGTCATGTGATTTGATACAGGAAACAAACTTCAAATATAATCCATTATTTCAAGGCACAATAGAAAAACGCACTTAGCGAATCTTTGGAAAGTCAGTTTCAATCGATCCATCACAAAAGACTACAAACTGAGAATGATGAAATAGCAACTGCATATCAAGAACGCTGAACTCTTACTCCAGAATTGTGAAGGGCTAAAAAAAAATCTGATTCAGAATGACAAGGGTTCCACAGAGACACCTGGAGTCTACATAGGCCCAATTATACAGGCTGATATTCAGAAGGTGGCATCTTCACCATTTTAACCATCTTAACTCATGTGCATCGTTCCTTGACAATATAGATGTATCCTACTATATGACGACAAACCATAAAATCTGCACATAGAACAGATCACATAAGTGCAACAAATGATTTAAGAAGCATAACAACAGTTTTGCTGACATTTACAATTCCCTGTCAGTTGAGCTTTGTCAAGATTCGCAAATTGAAAAGACAGAAAAAGAAAAAAAAATACAAAACACAGTTAAACATAGCTTAAAACGTATAAACTGTTACGACCTTCCAAAATAGTAAACTCCTCTTTAACAAATAAACCAAATAGCACACTGTCAGTTCTAACCACTCACATCATAGGACTAACCAAAGTACCAACGACCTAAAGGATATGTACACAAATAAAACAACATTGAATAACTAGTTCTAATCTATAACAATATTACTTAAAACGTTAAAAACTGGAATCATATCAAGAACAGCATAGGCTACTCACAATTTGCAGGTCAGGTGCGTCCGTTCCTCCTCCAAAGTTATAACTTAAGTCTTGTCCGGTCAAGTTTTGAAAACCGCGTTTCAATAATAAGACGTTATTAACATGAATAAGTGCAGTATTCATGGGTCCAAATTTAAAATGTAAAACGATGAGGTTCCTGCGATCAGCGTCCGCTGTGCCGAAGCAACTCTCGTATGCTAAGCCACCTTGGTGACCACTGAAAATAGAGCCGTGGAAACGCACAAAAACCTGTCCCGTAAATTTCGCTATTCTCTAAATACGACTTCGCCGCACAAGGCCCACTCACTCGGTCTATGTTCTGTGCCGGTTGGACCACTTGAAAGAGTGATATGTCCTCTGAATTGGAGCATACTCTGGAAGTTCCAAAAATAACGGAGAAGAAAGAGACGCAACTGCTTCGCGCGGGGACAGAGCGGCTCCGATGGGCAGGGACAAATTCACACAGGCCACGGGGGTCAGACGGCCAATGGAATTGTGATGTCACCGGCATTAGCCATGCTTATTGATACACATGACTGAGCAACCGAGACACTATTCGCGCTCTGCCTCCCAACAGATGTTATAATTGCACAAAACTAGTACATGCACAAGCCCACAAAGACAACAGCATCAGTATCAGTAAGCCCATACAACACAATAAGCGTCACTGAAATAGGACACAGTAATGCTGTTACTTTTTTTTTTTTTTTTTTTTTTTTAAACGTTCCAAATTAGGCTATAACCTGCATCTCAGAAGCAGTAAAACACAAAGCGAAAAATAATCGGTTAGCTTGCTTTCGGCAGCTCAGGACTGGTGGAAATAAAGAGAAGACGAAAACTCAAATGTATTTATAATTGAAGTGTACTTTAATGTATTTTACGATTTGAAATGATCAGAGTACGTCGAAAACAAGTTGGCATGACTTCAATTCACACTCAACATAGCCTACATGAGCCTACATGAGCATAAGCTATAGCCCCCCTATAACGAGTTAGGTAGGGCAATAGCAGAATCCCACCGCTGCACCGTCTTCACCTATTTACAGAGGTAGCACCCTGGTAAAATCGACAGGAGCTTCAGAAAGAGGCCTACAAACGCATATTGTTTCTCAGTAAAAAGTGGTTATCATTGCCTTTTAATTTAACTAGCTACATAGAATATCGGTTACAATGATGAGGCAGCTTTCTATAGCCTGGTGTTCCAATTATAACTTTAAAAATGAAAATTTAAGAGCACTGTCTGCCATCAGCAAAATTTAACTATCAATAAAATGTTCATTATTCCCAATTGTGTGGGGAAATGTGGGGAATGATTGCCCTATGATTATACTACACAACATGGGATACCATCGCCCAAGGAAGGCCGTTGAATATTGCATAGATACTCTGTATTACCTCACAACCACCTGAAGTTCAAATCTAGGTTCAACCGTCATGAGCCGTCATGAGCCGGTTCGCTTAATTCACTTTAAACTTGACACGCTGGACTCAGCTAATGCTAATTGGATCGCAATTTATTACCATTATTTACTAAATAAATGGAATAATCTAGATATTTTGAGTGAAAATACTTGATGTTTACAAATAAACAAACAAACGCGAAACTTTACCAATAATAGTACAATATTCCATAAGACGCAACACCATTTTCAAACAGTAGTTGCCACACAGTGACTTTTAAGGCCAAAGCCCAAACAACCTACGAGTGCGGATATTTCTAAATCAACGCCTTACAGGAGTATGTACATACAACTGTGGCTTACAGGCTTACAGACATGGCTGTAATTCTAGAACTGTTGAACAGCTTCATACACAATTGTATATAAACAGGTAAAGGGCATTTTATACACGACACTGAAAACAATGCTGCGAGAAATCTGGACACCAACCTAATACAGCTCAAATGTAATCGAAGTCTGCAGATACTAGGCCATCAGTAATCTGCCTATCTTATATATTTTATTACATTCCGCAGTCTTATCCGGTCATGAAACAAAACATTGTAAATACAATAAATTGCACGAGGAATCAATATAAAGTACTGTAAGTAAATGCACAGCAGTTACTAATTATATACATGAATACATAACATATACGGTATTTCTAGCTAGAACACACAGAAGGGAGAGAGAGAGAGAGAGAGAGAGAGAGAGAGAGAGAGAGAGAGAGAGAGGCCCGATAAAGAACCGATGATTATCCGGACAATATTTTATTTCATTCGGTGAGATCACCACCCATTTCGCATTCACAAATGGAATCTCCCTGATGTAGGATGCAATACGGCTGCCAGACAATGGAATGCACCATTTCAAGGGGAGAAATAAAAAGATAGATCAGAGCCATTTTCACAGGCACAACAATTATATGAGATCTAAGTTTGCTAACTGAGATATCCAGAACGTAGAGGCCACGTTTTCACGTATGTAATCACTTCATAGTGTTCAGTGTTTTGCAAACAATACTATGGCTTTGAGCTCATATATTATGCTGTCCATTTTCACATGTAATTATAACGTAACAGCATACACGTACACTAAGGAGGAGGGCGCCTTACCCCTAACACAATCCAACCAGCTCAATAGGCCTAGATACATCCAGCTTCCACATAACGCACATCATATCATCATTTTCCAAGGTACATCATGTTGCATATGGTGACTGTCGGAAAGACGACCATGCCTATGCCTACTTACTATAATTATGTATAGCAGGGATCCTATGGTCAAATATTGCCACTCTAATGCTGTCATACTAACTCATATTTTGATATTTTATATCAATACCAATAAACTACATTTTTTGTTATTTGGCACAGCATCAATCACGTTTCCGTCATTCGCGTATGATCTGTCTATGGTAACAACACAGATTAAATCATACCGCGCTATTCTGAGTAAACTGCATACAGTAACCTAGGCATTATGGTGTATATGTTACAGGTGCGTTTAATTAAACGAGCAAACGCGAATCTGGGTACAGTGAGTTGCATTTGTATTCTAATTTCAGTTAATACCTTTCAGTTCATTCGTTTAGAAATCTATCTATGCTATTGAATTAAGTTTATTAAAAACACTGGAGTGGTTGCTTTTTTTGTTTGATTCAAACAATTTATGTGTGCCTAAAACACAGGCCCACATTAAAATACATTATTTAATAGGATGGAAACTGTGCTAAATGTCAGCAAAATATTAATGCATTTTTACGGTTTCTTTGCCAAGGTGATGTGTAGGTCCTTAGGTCCCCTAATAATGTAAAATAAAATAGTTGAGGAAATATGAGACATTATATCTATTATTAGGAAAGTAAAACAAAAGTAGTTCATAAAACTAAATTTAGTCATTGCAGGCCCAGGGCAGCAAGAGAAATACATTTGAAAATAATAAGCATGAATGAGTCATTTACAGGGCTTAAAATCTTTTAAAAAGATATAGAGGATGTTAAAAAAAACAAAAAACATGAAATATAAAAAAATAATGACCATTATTTAATAAATAAAAATGAAGCCCACCTTTTGCATCATTAACAACAACAACAACAACAACAACAACAACAACAACAATAATAATAATAATAATAATAATAATAATAATAATAATAATAATAATAAACACTACATCATCATAATAAAAAAACTGGATTTAGATAAATATAATATGGTAAAATAATTCAAATGAAAACTCGCTCTTTGTTGTTCAGTGATGTTACTTGATGGAAAAATAAAAAATAAATAAAAAAGGAAAAGAGCATTGATCACTGATGAACAACCAATCCATAGCAGTGATGTACAGTACAGTGGCCTGGTGTGTACTTATCGCTCTCACTTTTTGGCGTTATTATATAAATGATAAGGAATTTAACGATGTCATGGATCCTACCTTACGTAGGATGTTTCTGTTAATGTCAAATGCTATTTGACCACTGTGCTTTTTATCCTGATCTCATGTCTGAAATCTATGTGCTGGGATAATGTCCAACAGTAGTTCTCTTCTGCCGGGACTGTACTGTATGACTTTTTCGCTGTTAAAAGGCCTGTCCACTTCATCAGTTATAAAGTGCTCTCGTGCTCAAGATACAAATTAATTGGCAGGAATTATGTCAGCCAATGAGCAACCGAATCAAGCTTTAACTTCTGTTGTGCGATGCCAAGGGAGATGTGCTCAATATTTTGCGCGAAACGGTCGCCTATGCAAATTCAGCACCATTATTATTTTAAACAAATACTAGTCAGCAATAGACAGGGAGTAAGTAGACCTAAGCTTAGTGTGTAGTATGTAGTAGCCTATTCAAACGGTATGCTCGCATACACACACACACACACACACACACACACACACACACACTATTTGCAAGAATAGGGACTCATTAAGCACGTACACCCAAGACTACGCAGCCTACGACTTACGCCTTATTCTAATTACTAACAGAGAGTGAGTTGACAACCACTGTGTAAGGTTAGACGGCCTTTTGTGAATAAAGACAAAATGTGCCATGACATAGCCTGAAATAATGTAATAATTTAATGTCAATGTGGCATTACGATTTTCTGATTTGAATCAACCGCCATTATGAAAGATGAAAAGAACCTGTGCGATTTCCGATTTCACTATTGTGTTTCACACTGTACAGCTGCATATAAAGATAATTTGATGGATAAGGCTTGAAATTAAACGCTTTGTGTGTGTGTGTGTGTGTGTGTGTGTGTGTGTGTGTGTGTGTGTGTGTATGTGTGGGCGCGCGCGCGCGCGTGCTTGTGTCTGCATTTAGTTCAGTCGACTCTGGGCTAAATGGACGGATAAACATTACTGAATTAATTGGGGCTTCACAACATCATCTCCAGTTTTATCTTTAAACAACCTGTCAGCTCGGACACTGGTCTAGAACAAACTACTTCAAGCGTATGTCTTCTAAATCCCTCTATAATGCGATGCCACTTGTATAATCTTCCAGGGGGCACATTCAATTTATGAAACTGGCAAATAAGTTGTAGATATGGAGATTCAGTTCATTCATATGAGAAGTCCTCAAAAGCTTTAATATTGCAAGGAATCCTAAAAGAACCAGAGTACGATTATTTATTTATTTACTTACTTACTGTTTAATAACTGTTTTCAGTGACGTGGGCACAATCCCAATCGCCAATTAATCTTAGTGAAAAGAGAAGAGTTTACAGGATTTTTAAAAATACACTACCTATATACAGTACCTAGGTCGTCATTTATCCAGGCTTGAACGAATTTAGAACTGTATAATACAAATTAAAGGAAATAACTTCACCTTATTATGGAATTCATTTTTAAAGGGGGTTTCTACGTCCCGAGTAGCCATATTTCTCATAAAATAAGTATAACCCACTTTAAACAAACTAAAAACTAAATAATGTTTTAAACTGAATTATGTTTTTACTTATATCGCACTAATATGACGATACTTATCTTAAGATATCAAGAGATTTATTCCTTAAAATAGAGATTAGATTTAAACATTATAGGGGCCGTCAATAAGGAATAACGTTGCAAAGATATTTGCTCAACGCAAAATATATTGAAACATTAGAACATGATAAAACAAGACGGTTTTGTACAACGCAAATTAATCTGTTTTTAAATCATGAACGCACATTTATGATGTATTGCAGTAGAGATGCGAACTAATAAGCGTATAGGGACCCTGTCCTTGGTGCTGAAATAAATCTAGGCATATTACTTTGATCTGGACCTTTATTTTGATACAATTACAATCTTTCCATAGGTGATGCTCCCGCTGATAGTATGAATGTAGTGTATTATCGCAATTCCCCTCATATATCTCAGTCAGTGATTCAGTGATAACACAGACTGAGACTAGAATATTTCTTTGGTGATAACGAAGTACCTCTATATTCTTTAACGAAATAAAACAAACTTATAATTAAATTACTTACATGAAAAGTTTTAAACGTCAAACTGATTGTTATTATTGGCCAGTTGAAGCACAAATCTATTTTTTGTATTATGAGTTGTTCACATACCGTCTATGTAATGTAAATGTAAATAAATGAAAAAAACATATTGAAATTTCACTTCAGGCTCCATGTGCCGACCTCTAATAAATCGCAACAACCCAACCAGTAAAATCAATTTAACAATTAATGTAACTATACATGCTGTTTTGCAAATTGAAAAGATTAACCGTTACCTGAGAAGTTCTCGGTTTTATTTTTACCGATGACATACAGTAGCCTACCTGTGGTGTACGCATGCGTATTACGTGAATCACTGTGAATAGTTTGAAGGAGAGGCCTAGGCCTTCTTCGTACAGTTGATCGATTATTTATCATAATCAATAGTACGCTGAAACAATCTGAAATTAGCTTCTAATGTAGGAAATCCAACGCAACGCCGTCTTTCTTTTCGGTAGTGAAACAACCAGAGCAGAGATGAGGCATATATACCTCTCGCTTTGCATCCGGCAGCAGAGAGAGGGAGAGAGAGAGAGAGAGAGAGAGTAAAACAAACCTTTTGCCATTGCAGTGATTGGTTGAATTGCTCTGCTGAAGCAGGCGGGTGTTGCCAAAAAGCGGAGTGAAGGTGAAATTAAATCCAAGAGCCAAGATCTGATCTTTCAAATGGAGAATTTCTATCATACAGGCACACATTTCCTTACACTAGACACGCCCTTACATAGGCTACTGGACAGACCGAGCACGTCATTGTGAAATTGCATGGGTAACGAAGTACATCAAACAGCATAAAAAGGCCAAATCACACCAGGAAATATGCTGGACTTCAGCTAAATATTGAGATGGGCTTACTGCAGTTTTTTGTTTTTTTTGGCCATTCTACGTCTTTGCTGCCATTTAACTTTTCTTTTTTAAAAATAACAAATTAATATTATTTTATAGGAAACATCGGTGTTTCATGTTGTGCGTACAAAAAAAAAAATTGCGGGGTTCAAGCGTTATGCAAAGTAATCCTGTACATCGGGTTATAAAACGTGAAATGCAGCTTCCTGACAGACTGATAGTATATAGGCCGCACTCGCCGTCCCATTCGCCAGGTAAAAACATTATCCCTTACTAAAAGGGCTAGCCTATAAAGAGGACACCGAGTATCCGCATGGCATTCAAAAATGAAGTAGTGCGCGCAAGTCACAAAAACGTCACCGGTAACGATAACACTAAACTTGCGCTTTAAACATGGCGGGCACGTGGGGCTTGGGGCACACGTACAGGTAAAACCATGAATGCTATCCATGCACGCGCACCAGGAAACCTGGTCTACATTTTGAATACGTCATCAAATGTTTTTGGAAACAAAGTGAAAGAGCATATTCGAATGGGGTTCTCTCCTGTTGCAGAGTATAGATAATGAAAAATAATATATATATATTATTGATATATTGATATTGATATAAATATATAAATGAAAAATAAATAAAATCCATTGAAAATTACAAAATTACCTAAACTATAATTCAAAAAGCCACATCCAATATCACTGTAAAACCACGTTGCTTGGCTAAATATTGCACAAAAGTTGACATATTTACCTCTTGCGCATAAAACAGCAGCCTTCTCTCTCAACACCTGTTGCCTGTAAAATAAGTACACGGAATACTGCTCATCATCATCTTACATCTCTTTAAAACGAAAGAAAAAAAGCAAGCACGTTGTCTCCCGTTGCAAATACAAAGCGGTTAAATAGCACATACACTTTTAAGTGATGTTTAGCGACAACAAATCCAGATGTAGGCCCACTACCGATAATGCATTCATGTTATAACAACGGTAGCGGGATGACTTCCTGTATCATTCCTGTATTATCATTGATCAAATCATAAAGGTTATTAAGCTTCTGTGTAATGTCGTGTTTAACAGTAAATAAGTGCTTTACGGTTGATATCAAATTCCATCCAAATTGAATAATTACCTTTATTAGATGTTTAAAGCATATATAGGTTAATTATAAAATAGTATTATGCCACTGATAAAAAAAATATTAACTACACATGAACTGGCAAGCGTGTGTGTTGCATCAATGTGTGGATAAATTATTATATTCTACAATGACAAGTAACGAAAAACGGAAAACCTGAAACCTGAAAATTATCCAGCATATGTTTGTCATTTCAATAATGTAATGGCAAAATAGTACTGTAGTACAACATACTACATAAAAAGAGAGAGTAAATATAAAATAAAATACACAAACATATGGAAAATGACATATGTACAGGCACGCACAGATAAACAGCATGTGTGTGTGTGAGTGTGTGTGTGTGTGTGGGTGGGTGCGAGAGAGCGAGATAGAAAGAGGGAGAGAGAGGAGAAATTAAAATAGCCAGTGTCCCATTGCAACTCTCCAAAATTGACTGATGTGCATATGCTTAGCGATACAACTCTCTCTCTCCCCCTCACACACACACACACACACACACACACACACACACACACACACACACACGTGTGCACGTGCACAAACACACACACACACACACACACACACACACACACTTGCAAGCATACACACACATGTGTGTGCACGTGCACACGCAAGGTAGTGGAGAAAACGGTTTAAAGCAGCATTTTGGTTCCTCAGAGTAGTCCAAAAAAAACCATTCAGCACGAGCTAAATTAACAGCCAGAACCAACGCCAGCTTTCTGCTGGAACACACTCTTCCGGAGAATACCAGATTTAACCAAACAATGACGGTAAAATTAAACTGTGAGAATAAAACTTAAAAAACTTAATAGGACACAAGGTTGAAAAAAAACATTGAGTAAATATATAACCAGTTATTTCATATTTAAATCCAACGATGTATTTTTGTTTAAAAGAGGAGCCATTGTCATACATTTTAACCTGATTCATTCTTACTTAGCTCGGTAAAATATATTTTATGTAAGGGAAAATAAATCAAAACCCTTTGAATGTTGCCAAGGTATTCTCGGTCCCTTTGTTACCAGCTCCAAAAGGCCTGATTAATTAATTTCACACTGTAGCTCCAGAGAACATTTTCCCACAAACAAGTGACCGAGAAAAATGTAGCCCCAAAGAAAGAAGTCAACATCAAGTTCAACAACGTGCTGGTGCTCATTACCATGACAATAACGTCTGGGAGCACAGAAGTCTTCTTAACAAGAGGGTCTGGCGTCAAGACACTCCACCTCCCAGACCCCGAAACATTTTCCCAGGCCCTTACAACAATCGCACAACTGTTTGCTTTAAACGCCCGGACTGGGGCCGCTAAGTGCGCTTCATGATTACTTAGTAGAATGCATAAAGAACGATTTCGTTAAGGCAGCACCAACTGTTCACACTTCAGATGTGTTTCTACACTTATATATTTTCATATGTTTCACAAACCATTGTGAATAATAATAATAATAATAATAATAATAATAATAATAATAATAATAATAATAATGAACCATTAGAAAATCAAGAAAATCAATGGAGTAGGTTCAGCACAAACTTATATTACTGGATGAACACGCAGACCCCTTTTCAGACGCTTTCCATGAGATAAACTTTACAGAAAAGAGGTTGCCAACTTCCGATACCTCGAGACTGTAAAAAATGGCACCACTATATCAGTAGTAGTGCTGGTAATAATAATCATAACCATAATCATAATCATAATAATGCATAGGTACTTACATGCCAAGGCCTTTAGGGATAATCCGTTATGATAGGCCTACCAGAAACGTCCATTTCAACAATAACACACAACAAAAACTTAAATACAAAAAAAAAAACTAAAAAACGAAATACTCCTCTGTATTCAGGATCAGAATGAAAGCGTTTAAGCGGCGAGGAAGTTCTAATAGACAAATTCAGTTTCTCTTTAACCGAAGCTCATTGTACGGGAGCAAAAGCAATATTGTGCGTCCATTCCATCCGGAGCAATTTATTTCAAACACCGTCATTACTTGTGGTTGAGTGACCTGCGACAGATAAAGTTTTGAGCAAGAACTATCCCCCGTTTTCTGTCAGCATCCATTCTCACGCCAAATTTTCTCACAGGCTATGGGAGAATCTGTTGAAGTCCGTTTTAGTCCCCTTCACTGGACCGGCTGTCGTGAACGTGTACAGAAACCCAAACAGTGCGGCTCCCCTATTCATTGTCCATTGTGAATTGTGCTATTGTTACAACTCTGCGTGAACGTTTTTTTTACGCCTTGTATTTTTCCTGAATCACTTTGGCAGACTTAAGAGTTAGACGTAGACAGGGAGAGGGGAAGAGAGAGAGGGAGATGGAGAGCGAGGGAGGGAAGGGAGCGAGAGAGAGTAGGGGGTGAGAGAGAGAGAGAGAGAGAGAGAGAGAGAGAGAGAGAGAGAGAGAGAGAGAGAGAGAGAGAGAGAGAGAGAGCGCTATTAATTCTTCAAAGACTAAAAACGAACATGAAATGACTTGGGACCAGCCCCCATTTCCTGAAAAAAAAACCTCAACATCAAAACAACAAAGCATTTACCCATGCCCAAGTGTCACAGCTCAATATGCGACATCACAGCAAGGATTGCTACGGCTATCGGCTATAGCGATGCATTTCTCGAAAACATCCAACTCGTATCTATTTTTCTTAAACAGTCTATGAAAAAAACACAAAATGTCAAGCCAGTATATACCGTGGACGTTGCCCATCCTCTCACTGGGCTTCGCGTTTACTTTTTCTTCTTGCAAAGTAGGATACATGACAGGCGAGAAGGCGCCCTTTCCACAGGCTTGTGATGGAATTATACGAACCTATAATGTAGCACAGATGTGATGATGAATGGGAAACCGGAACAACCATCTTCTCCAAAAATCTGAGCCTTGTTGCCTAAAGTGCTACTTCGGTCAACTATAGATTCTGAAGCATCGAGCCACGGCGACAACAAAAAAATGAAATGATACCGACCGAGCCGGTAATCCGTTAAAAATAACGCGGACCATGCTGTATGCGAGAGGGGTGAGAGGGTGAGAATGAAAGAGAAATGCATGGAAAATGGAATTTCCTTCCATCTGTTAAATAAAATAAAGGCGAATCCGGGAGGCAGGTGAAGGTGCTTGGAAAACAGTTCTGACGCTTCTGTGCTCGGAAGACAAAATTCAAGACGGATACTGAAAACTGTAGGTTTTGGGTCACGTTGCCTTGCGTGAGGTTAAGTAGATACGTCTCCGGTCATTTTCACCGCGTTTTCGTGTTACCAATTGAGATTATTTTCGTATTAAAACACGCTTCCTCGTCAATTGCTATAAACCAGCTCGTATTCCGTCTCGAAGCACGATGGAAGGGCTGCCAGATGATTCGCCGTTGCCTCAGGAGATGTTGAAATTGCGTTCGCCCAAGCTCTCCACATTTTACTACGTGAATGATTGCGTCCTGACGTCAGGGGCCGGGATAGGTTATCCCGATTCATATTTTAAAGATATTCTAAAGGTGTGTATAGTTTAAGATACGTGTAATGTTGAAGCCTACATGTTGTCGTTGTGTTACCATTTAGTTATTTGTATTAGCCTAATATATGCTCTCGCTTGTTTTAAAATACGACTTCTGCAATAAATATAATACGAATAATTGTAACAATAATACATTTCTGTAAAACGCTGCCGTTTATTTGCGAAAAAAAATCAATTAGGTGTTGTTTATTGGCATATTTTTAAAGAATAATACTTATTTCAATGCAATGCACTGTGAGTTTTAGTTTTCAGAAGCTTGCTATTTGTAGGCTATGTCGATCAGCCTTGTCTCTAAAACGGCTGTGAGTGATTTTCTTAACAACTGCAATAATTTAAGTTTTAAGTAAAATAGTATGGATGTGACCATGTCATATTTTTGAGACAATAAAGAATATGTAAGCTACTCTCTCCATTGACATTTTGAGCCTATAGGCTAGATAAGACATTTTCCCAAAAGCTTAAACCTTGCTTCAGTGACGTGATGCATACTATATGTATCATTTATCATTGTGTTGGATCTATTTTATCATAAGTAGCCTATAACCTACATAAAATATACATGTAATAATAAGCCATAACCATAAGCTTTTGTTGGCATCTTTGCCAAACCACGTTATTGTACAACACGGTAATAATACAGAAATCGTATTTCCACTACTCCAGCACCTAAAATTCAACAAATGACTTATCTACTGTGAATACATCCACCTTTTGAAGGAGAGGTGAAACAGGAAGACTAAAGAAAGGGGGGGGGGGGGTAGGTAGCTTATGTAGCTTATGGATAGCTTATGTAATCCTACATTTCATAATATTTATAATTTGTATATTTTCAAGACAATGTAAATACATTTTATGTAGGCATGAGATCATCACTCTTCTGATTTCTGATCATTTACTGTAGTTTCTTGTACATACCGAAGAGCCTTTATTGAAGAAAGAAGTGAATGCTATTTATCTAAAATATATATAGCATATACAATTATTGCATGATAGGCCACGATAACGGTAGATTTACAATAGGTGTATATCAACTCATTCGCTTTCTACAACTTAAAAAACGTTATATGGCGAACTAGGAAGGCACAAGGATATATCAACAAAGTGGCACAGAGAGTTCCGTTGAAAAACTGCATAGGCTACTACTAAAAATTCACTACGTTTGCTATATTCACTGTGCGGATTCAGGTGAAGGAATCTCTGCTCGAGAAATAGGTTCGGCACGTGGTAGAAGCACCTAGGTTCCAGCACTAGCACCATAGGGACATTACCGTCCAATCAGACAACAGCATATTTGACGAACCGGACCTTAATGATTATATAGTTTTTTTTTCCGTTGTGTTCAATGGCAAGCAACATTCACACCTCACTTCAAAGTTCATGCTGTACACATACTACCAGAATATACTTACGGCTTTTTTTTTGGCATTTGTATGCCATTAGTCAGGAGTGATAACCTACAGTCTACTGTACTACTACCATAACCCTTCTATTATTAATATTGTTATTATTATGATTATTATTATGATTGTTATTATTAGAAGAAAAAGAAGAAGACAACAACAACAACAACAACAACAACAACAGCAAGTAATAATAAGTAGTAATAATAATAAGATGATGCACAACAGAAACAGATATTGAGGTGAGGGGTAAAATGGTTTGGTTAACATAAAATTGACTGGGGTTGTAATTTTTTTTACGTTTCGGACAGTTCTAACGGACCCTATAATAACACAGTCATACTACATGGCTGTACATGCCAACATGCATCACAATAGCAGACATCTCTTAGCTTCAAATACAAGCTTCCGTAGGCTGCGTCAGGTGCCCCATCACCTTTCTGAAAGTGGCATAGGAAAATAACTAGATTTTAATTAAGCTTAGACTACTGTTATTAAGTTTAGTAAATTGGACGTCATTTTCAGTTTTATAATTAATAGAACGTTTTACTATTTTAAATATTTTCGAATGAAAGATGCAACAACAATCGCTGTGATGTTTCATATTTCGGTATGACTCATTGTAAACTATGCCTGAAACCATTTACTTTTTAACATTAAAACCAAAAATAAGTTAACCGCTAAAACACGTCCAAGAAAATGTCCTTTGCTTCGACTCTATGCTCCTTGAGAGGAATACAGCAAGATTTCATGAAGATCAACTTGACTCCTGCCAACTGACAGTATATGTTGTTGTAGCTACTGTAAACACTGTAGGCATACACCTCTACACAATGTGAAGCTAAGAGTATTACATCTGTTGCATTTAATAGATGCAGAAGCTATAACAACAATTGATTATTTAAAGGCCATTATGATTACAATATTTTGCTGTATTGGCACCCAAAGCCCAGAGGGACGATACCGTGAATGCGAAAAAATAGTCTTCGACCGTCAAAAACATATTTAATGCAGTGTCACCCGTCGTCCATTGCCCAACAATTGGCTTTTAAAACAAGATGTAAATGTGATTATGGCAATTACATTTTAAAAAGTTAGAATGCTGCCATCTATTTATTATTAAAATAGATGGGCCTGTTGACTCCACCCTCCCACTCTCGAGACCATCATTAGTTGCAATAACTAATTTAGCCAACTGCTATCCTTTTCGTCACATAGTATTTTTCATTCAGTTCAGCCGTGGCCCCACAGAAGGCCTTAGCAAAGAAACAACTAACAACGTCATTTAATGCTTAGAATACACCACAGTATTAGTCTCATGTCATACAGAATGTCATACAACTATGCTTTCGGTTTAATCGCCCCTTTATTGTGTAATTTAGGCTATTAAAAGGCAGGCAACAGAATGCAATTATATGCCAAACAATCTTAAAACGTTTATGTGTAGCCTATATTACAACACACAATGTCAACCTAAATTATATTGTAATATCTACCATTTTCAAGCAATTACGAATTATAAAACAAAAGATAATTTCCGCTTTCAGTGATGGAATGACGCTCTGGGATACAGTATATATGGACGCAATGCAATTCCAAACAGTTGACCGTACTACAGTACAGGAACAGCGACACTCCTTGGAAAAAAGTAAAAATGTTCCCAGTGTAGCTGGATTGCAGTAAGGCTGTACTTTGTTCCGCCAACGCATCAATAATTCTCATCAAGAGTTCTCACAGAGAACATTTTAACTTGAACTTGACCTGTAAATAATGTTTTTTTAATGTATTTATTAAGAAGTTATGGGGCTTTGATAAATAAGTGGAAATACGAATATCTTCGAAAGCAACAACTACTAGCACCACTTCTACTAGAGGCCTACTTCATAATATGTGCACGTTATATTATTATTATTATTATTATTATTATCATTATTATTATTATTATTATTATTATTATATGTATTTCGTTGGAGTCATTTTAAATGTTTTAATTAGGTCTACGAATAACGTGTGTTTCCTTACACGCTACATTTGTGTGAAATAATGCATTTAGCTTTTCGTAAAATGAAAATATGGTCTATGGAGAAAGATGGAGACATGGGTGAGGACTGAAATAACAAGTTGGCATTTTCCACCTCACGGAAATCGCTCCTCGTTCCCACTGGTATTAGATTTCGGGGGTGTTAATACAGCTTCCATAATCAAACAATAAAACAGAATTAAAATCAATGTTTTTTTTCCTTTCCTGATTTTCTCTCTCTCTCAAACATATCTCTCAAACAATGAGAGAGCCTCTGCAGTCTTTTGTCATGTCATGAGGAAAATGTATTTTAAATATTGATGATTAAACTACTCGTAGTAATTGAAACTCTTTCATCGCATATGATAATTCAGTAACCAAGACTCGGCAAACATAGTCTACAGGAAACTACAAGCTGAAAGTTTGCAACTGCATTAATGGACGTGTGTGGTAACATTTACAGTGCAGCTATCAGCTGTAGACACACGCCTGGTCTATGCGCTAAAAAGAGGAAAGCAGCCTACTTGCAGAACATCAATCGATTACACGACTGTGTATCAACACCAATTAATAACGTGTGCATCTTCCATACCTATCGAAACGCCATGAGCACGGGCACGGTAACTAAACCTGAAAACATTCAATCAAACAAAACCAAGGTCGAAATGTAGCTTGCGCGTTACATAATAAAGAAGCCTATCTATAAACCTACTTCATTCTTTTACTGAACAAGTATATACTCTGTAAATGGAGTGCATATTTAAATATATTGTTATTCGTTGTATAACCTACTTAAGGAGCATCACGGTGCCCCTTTCCACATGTTTCATAAGTAACCAGCCTCAGTGACACAGCATCAAACATTACATTTAGTTATTGTATCCTACTGTACTACTTTAACCACTTGAATATTATGCGGACTATGGAGACAATTAATTGATCAATCAAACTATTGGAGGCAGTTAACTGTTGTTCGTTCTCATTGGCAATTCAGTTTGGATAATAAAATGCGTGATACTGTTATATATTCAATTCACATTTCAGAATTTATAGATATTTTCAAAATGTACCCTTATCATACAATGTCGTATGATATCAACATATTTCTAATTATTTTTATCGTTCATAATTGACTGGCAGCCTGGATGCCTCTTTCCCCTGGAGAATGTGGAATAAGGATGCATTAGAGTGCTTAGTATTGGGTCTTTGGCAACACAGACCCTCTTCTACCAAGTAAACACAGTGTCACTTGTCAAAAAGAGAATATACTGAACATATTTATGTTTTTTCTGAATGTTAAAAGCAAACTGCTTCCCATCTGTTCCGACGTATCAGTTGGCTTTCCATCTGATGAATCATGCAGATATTTGGCATCATGTCATATGTTATTATGTACAATATGACCTGTTTCACGTTCCTTATGGCACCGCTATTTAAAGATTTAAAACGTTTCCAGATATTTTGCGTCATTTCTTAATTTGTGTTCTTCTTAGCCACAATGTAAGCAAATATATATAAATGGAGGATTTCATATGAAATGTATAACGTTCAAATTTTAGAGGGAAGGGTAACAAAGAAAAGTAAATTTAACAAGGCGATATTCAACACCTTCCCCATGACGTCCAAGGCTGCTGTGCCGTAGTTCATGTCCACAGGTGCACAGAAGACCTAATCATTCCCGTCTTCCAAAAGCAATCAGCTTTTCAGAGTAATTACGTGACTGACCTATGTGTATTGACTGGCCTGGTGTTTGTGTGTGCGTGCGCGCGCGCGTGTGTGCGTGTGTGTGTGTGTGTGTGAGAGAGAGAGAGAGAGAGAGAGAGTTACATTGTCATGTGCGTGATTCTTTATATGTAATACAGTCATGTTTTTTGCATAATTTATACAGTATAGCCTACTGTACAGAATGCAGTAGGACATAAATGGAAAATGACAGGCCAAAGCATGCCCTTACAAAGGAATGTGAATCGTGTTTGTAATAATTTGAACATTTAAACTTTAGTCCAATTCACATTTTGTAGTTCCACCAGATTTAAACTTATGGTGCAGCTCAAACTCGAAAAAAAACGAATAACGAGTAACGAATATCAAACGAGAACGTCACATTTTGTGACATGACATTAGCAATTAGGGAAACAGGGCCAATCAGCAAGTCCTTTGGTGAATGTCCCACATTATGTAGAATACTGCTCAGGTCTAATTCTAGCTAAGCACATTCTGATGGTAGTTAATGTAGTCAAACAAGTACGAAATAATATTTAATTGCAGGGGTCAATGGTGCTTTTAAGTGGCCTGGATGGATAGAGCCCCCAGGCTCTGACATGTGGATGGGACATGTGATGCACACTAAATGTATTTACTCATAGGTGTCCATTCCTCCCAGTGCACAGTACCAAGAGGAGGGGTAAACAGGGGTCCTGTGAGCATGTCAATCTTCTCCCTAATTCTGCTGGTTAATGTAACTGCTTCACATCATCCTGCCCAAATGCATCCTCAAAGTACACATGGCGTGATGAAAATACACTACAGTTCCCATTTATTTTCACACATCTTGAAAATGCACCAATTTCCTAGTAATGTTTCTCATCATTTAAAAGCGTAACCAACAGCAACATTTTAATGTTTCTGCAAATATTTCAGAAGTTCATTCTGAAAAGGTGTTTGATAAGCCTGCCTTTAAACTATAAAACGGCCAGCAGGGCATTCATTTTCAAAATGATAAAATATCCTGTTACGCTGTTAGGTATTTGTTTAAACATCTCATTCAACTCAATTTTCCAATAAGAAGGTTTTGTGAAAAAATGATGCATGGCTTTGTAAGCAGCGCTTGCAGGCTGCCTAAGAAGTCTCAGGAGGCATGAAACCAGGAAGCTGAGTTAAATACAAACAGCTATTTGATTCCAATATTTCCCCTGAACGCATAATATGACACTGCTTTGATTCCTCCAGCTAACTAAATTGCAAGTCTGACCAATTATTTAGTTTCATCTGACGTCTAAAAGAGCAGGACGTTGAGAGATTTGACTAATAAATTACATGGGGAAACAGATTAAACACCACAAAATTGCAAATATACACCGATGAATGTGTAATAATGTGATTTTTAAAAATAGCCATTTTTTACCTTTGAATATACTGTATTTTATGGAACCACAACAATGTTTTGGAACGGTCTTTTGGAACACAATATTTTGAGTGGCCACAATGGCTGATGCAATTCCTTGAATGCAGTTGAAACCTGTGGGTTTTGTGTTTAACGAATACCCAAGTTCACACTGTCTAAAGTCTGATTTGCACTGTATGAAATCAGTGATTACAGATCAAAATGTCTGCCACTTTTGTTGGAAATCACGAGATGCACTTCATACTAAAAACGATGTAACTATGACACAGAACACTTCTATACAAATACAATGGGAACAGAGTCTGATATATGCATTTTAAAGCATAATTATTATATCTTTGCTTTTGACCTTACTGAGGCAATTCAGAAATTCAAAAAGTTAAAACTATCATCACTTGCAGTCAAACGCTAATGCGGAGGCTATTTGGTTTTTTGTGTACAAATCCATTATCACATTTCATTTTTCACATTGGAGAACAGTAATAAGGAAACCATAAGTGTGTTTTACTAACTATTTGAACCTGAAAAAGAAATGTCTGGAAAATGTTATAATTACAAACTGATATTTAACACAAGAAAAACATCAAAATGAAGGCTCAGATTATTTTAATAAAGCATCGTGATTAGAGTTGAATTTATCTTTCAATGAAGTTTATAGATATGCTTGATGCAAAGCATGACCAAGATGGAACTTAGTCCCAGCACAGGAGGGTGTGCAGTTATACGGACAGCCATCTTTAAATCTCAGCCACTGAGAAGTACTAGGATACTAAGTAGTAAGGTAATTACCCATAATGACTGAAATGTCACACGTTAATGCCACCACTTTTATGCACAGAAGAAGTGGAGGATCTTCCCATGCCGAAGCCAGAGCACTTCCGTTTGGTCACTCTCCACCTGTATCCACACATTACTCACACTGCCATTTTCTGTCATACAATAAATTCATATCTGGCAGTTGGCACTTTTTCTGACCTGTTCTCACTGTAATGGTTATCAGCATAATTTCTCGAGCAGACAGTCAAGATCTTCTGTGAAAGCACAGTGAGAATGGGCAGCATTGACTGTTCTGGGAAGACAGCGCAGAGAAGCTTGCAGTTATTATGACATAAAATAACTGAAAGCAAGTATTCAATGAAAATTCGATATTTTCACATTATTGGGATGGACCAAAGACTAATAAAGTCTTTAAAATTCACTTCAAAATCTTACAGAGATCCAAATGTGTTATGATAACTAATAAAAGTATAAAGTTTCTCTTTCGTACAACAGTTGAATGTGTAATCGTAGAATTGGCTATTCAGATTTGGAATGTAATTTAAGGCACGTTAATGCCCTTAGATGCTACTCAATAAAGACAGTTAGCATTGAGAGCAATGGAGAAAAAACAACCTTGAGTTAGCCTTGGTTAGAGAAATTAAAAACGCAGTCACATCTTTTATCAAAGGTAGTTTAGTTTCACGAGAATGAAAACATCAATTTTGTATTCATCTTCTTCTTTCTTTAAAAACAGATAAGCGTGGTATCTGTACCGGGGTTCCATTACATGCAGGGCGTGAGGAACAATGGTGATAGTATCGTAGGAAAATAACAAAAATAATCAAAATAACTAACACTGTACACAGGACAGAACGAGCATAAAAACCCACAAGTAAAACTCAATCTTGACATAATGACTGATTCTAACAAGCAACATGCACAGCATGGCTATATAAAGACACTGAGGCCATAACATCATTTTGAATTAATTTTCTGCTTTGCTAGTTTATCTTCCTTATTTACCCAATGTTTTTTGTTTAATGGAATGATGGGGAGGAATGGTAGTCTTCCGTAACCCTTTGAAGAGTAGTTTATTTGGAATGTTTTTTTGTCAAAAGTCAGTGTTCTAGAACTTTTTTTATGTTCTTATTTTTTCTTTTTTCTTTTAATTCTAGCACAAATCCCAAAAGAGGAGGAGGATGAAACAGCCTCTAAAAAGTTCAGGTGAAAAAAACCCCCCCAAAAAAAACACCATCCTGATTTTCAGTAATAAAGTCTACATATTTATTGCTTCATGGGCAGAACACAGGGTCATTGTGTCAGCGTGACACGGTTAGCGCTCATGACCTGCGGAAGTTATCAGTAGACATGGCGGAGGTCGCGCACGGGGGAATTGGAGAAGACCCACTTCAAAGGGCTTCACTTGACATCAGGACCTCGGGGTCACTCATTAATAAGTCACACAGAGAGTAAATATTTGAGGGTCGAAACGGTCCCTCTAGGTCTACTTCCCTTAACATCAGCATTGCCGCCTGTGGCACGCCGAACAACTCTTTTGATAGCTGAGCAGAACCAAAAAGCTATCTTTAATGAGCCCATGTAAAGCCATTACACAAAGCAATACCACAAAATGGCAATTGGATCTGGCCCTGTTACAGTTTCGGTCTTTAGTCGCTACCGCAGACCAGATTTTGTGGAGTATAGCTCCCCCGATTCTCACAATCCAGACAACAGTTTCTCCTGTTTTACCAGCATGTTCATACAGGCATTTAACACTCCTTAAGCAACAGAAATTACACCAAGAGCTCGAAATAGCGATATATTTATGGACAACAGCATGGGTTTTCGTATGATAATTACCAACACATTTTCACTGAAAAAGACAATGATAGGAAACGCCATGCACACTTTTAACGGCAGCGGCCTGACAAATTCTGAAGCAACCACGACTTGTCCATTTGCCTGCCCGTTAAAAAAATATTTGTCGGTTCGACAGTACAATTAGTGGATATTACAGTTCTCTAATTATGGGCAATGCCCAACTCGCAGCCCATGTGCTGTGTGCCAAGATGGCAGCCAGCCCATCGTGTCAGACAAAGACCCCTGGTCATCAAGAAACCTGACAATATTACACAACATCCCTGAAAAGTTTGAGCTTTAGGATGTCGGAAACGAGGCTGAAATGATACACATCCATCCAGCACAATGGGTTAGTTAAGCTTACTTAACCTGCTCCACAACCCTCCATATGGATGAGCAGCCTTGTTGATCTGAACTCACGACACTGCGAAACTGTCTGCAAAAGCCTACCAGTTTGCAAAAAGATGACTTAGCCATCGTTCTGTTAGCGCGTTATTAACAGATACATAAACTTAGGGAAGAACAGCAGTGATAAAACGTAAACAAAAAAATGTTGCAGAGACAGCTTCTGTAAAGTGCAAATTGAATATAGCTACAAATATCGCCAACATTTCTACTATTTAATAATCCAAATGATAATACTGAGGGCATGCTTTCAGCATCCCAGCATATCCTCCCACACATTATCTCTCTATTACATGCAGCTTTGCAAACTAACTTCAAGGGATTAACATTGACTTAAATACTGTGACCAAATATTCAGGGCTGGAAATGTCATTAAACCTTACATTAGTCACTTCCCCTGATGAATGCCAAAGAGTGAAATCAGAAAAATATGATTTCTCGCTCATTTAAAATTCATAATATTGTATTTATAGTTAAGTATATTTGTGGGCACAATTAAAATACATTCCCTGTCATTTGCTCACAATCAATACATAGCTTGTTGAAATGATGCTTAATTATGAAATTATTAATTTGTATGAAAAACTGGCTCTCAAATACGGAACAAAGTTATGAAAAAGAACTCCACATTTCAACACTTTTTTCATTGCAACGGCAAAAAATAACTGACGGACCAACTCCATTCCACACCACTGCGTGTTAACTCCATACTCCGGAGTAATACGCAAATACGCAAAGCCTCATCCAACTTCCTCCAACGGAACAACTGGAAGGTGTCACCTCGATGCCGCAGAAAACTGTGATCAAAATACATGTACTCTAAAAGTTGCAAAAAGTTGTAGCAATTTTGTTGTTCCTCAAATTCACTTAAAATGAAAAAAAAAATCTATATATATATAGCCAATAAGCATTTTCTGAATCTCTTTTTCCTCGCCTCCTGAGATTCAGACGCTGTGTGTGCAACTTAAGTACGGTCCACCAAAAAGTCCAACGACGCTTTTCTCTTAAAACTATCCATATTTTATTACTTACCGAAGGAAGGTAATCGGCCTTATTCGGGTCCTCTTAGAGAGAGCTGCTAGATCGGTCCCTGTCTCAGTGAAAAAAGACTGCCTTCTAACTGCCCCGGTCCTTTAATTAGAAGCGGGCTGAATTTTATGATAATAAGGATTGACATCAGCCGTAACAACTCGAGCAGCATAAAAGACGGGAGCAAGGGGCAAATTCGCGTCGCGTTTCCCATGCAATTCCGACGGTCAAGTTCAAGCGCAATTTTCAAGTCACGGCAACTTGTGGCCAATTGCCATTCAAAACGCGTCCGTGTGTACCCAACGCTGAAACGCGTTGTGGGAACATCTTAAAAGCGCTTCTCAGCCATTATAGCACACTAACTGTGTGAAAGTAGACATATACGTCACCACAGGATGTGCTAATTGGATCACAGAAGCCAACAAAAACAATGTAGCCAACGCTACAGCCAACGCGACAAAAATACAATTTCCAATAGTTTAATATTGTAAAGGCACCCCGAGTTGCCGGCAAACTAAACGAACATATAAATGCAGAAAAAAGAGGGTGTTTCTCTTTTTCTCTATATGTTGGCCTATATATAATTCAGATTATTAAATGTATTTACATATTTTGGTTATCTCGCAAAATAAACTATATCAATGCATTGGATCATGTATAATGTTTTTTTTACCTTTTAATTTTTTTTAATTAAATGCTTAAACATGAACAATTTCATAAACGCAGGACCGGTATATTTCAAATTAGTTTGTTTTTCAACCTAAATTATTTTCAAGCTGCTACAGTTACCGTATAATTACGACCCAAGGAAATTGCAGAAGCGTACAGCACTCTCTCAAACAATTAGTAAGGCTGAGTCCGCAATTGGACAAAAATACTAGTTGCAGACAGAGAAGAGGTTACAGGTTATTAAAGGATAAGGGAAAAAACTATGCATTGATATTAGTGCAGCAAAAATAAACATACCAAAAATATTGTTCTATATTGTTCAAGAAAAATATTCCAGATGACAAACACTTGAGCATGTGCAGGAATGTTAAATCCATGATGCACATTAACAGATGATACAGTGTAGCTACATGTAAGCCCCTGAATATTGAGCATCAAAAACTACTCCTACTACTGCTACGACTACTACTACTAATACTACCACTAACAACAACAACAACAATAATAATAATAATAATAATAATAATAATAATAATAATA